>NW_027279499.1:0-7500 GCF_046629955.1 Centroberyx affinis
TGGGGTGGAAGAAATGAAACAGTTTTTACAGAAAACGAAAAATATGAAAGGTGTGAAAGTAGAGAAGTATTTTCCAGATAAAGAGTTGTTCATGGAGTCAGCCAGATCAAATATGAAGCACAGAGGAAAAGGGGGTTTTTCTGAACAAGAAGTTTACAGGTTGAGGAAATTTGTGCAGAAAGTCAGACAAGAACTCAACAATGATGATGGAGAGGAAACTGCATAATGTCTTTGTTTTTTGTAGTTTTGTGATACTGTCTACATGGGTGGTCTTATCTCATTTTCCTATGAGTAAGTTCAGAGTTGCCACTTTGAATTTAAATGGAGCAAGGGATATGAAAAAAAGAGCACTTTTATATGAGTTTGTAAAGATGAAAGGCATTGATGTCATGTTTGTGCAGGAAACACATAGTGATGAAGTGAATGAATCAGACTGGAAGGCAGAATGGGAGGGTGAGGTTTGTCTGAGCTCTCTGAACTCACTGAGTGGGGGGGTTGGCATCCTTTTTTCTAAGAGTTTTTTGCCAATCTCATATGAAGTACAGCAAAAGGTAGAGGGGAGGCTGATGGTAGTTAAAGCCAAGTTTGAACGCTACACAGTTACTTTCATTAATATGTATGCACCTGTTGTAGGTCTGAATAGAGTAGTATTACTAAATGTGCTGAATGATATTCTGATGAGTTGTAATTCAGATGATTTTTTGTTTTTGGGAGGTGATTTTAATTGCACTCAGAATGATAATTTGGATAGGAACCATACTGAACCTCACAGAGAATCACAGAGAGTACTGAACCATCTTATTGAAACACATGATTTAGTGGACATCTGGAGAAGACTGCATGACAAGAAGAGACAGTATACATGGGCTCATGTCAGAGACAATGTTATTTCTTTAGCTAGGCTGGACAGGTTTTATTGTTTTAACCATCATTTTGGTGTTGTTAAAATGTGTCAAATGTTACCTGTTGGTTTTACTGATCATTCTTTGGTTTTGAGTGATGTTTTTATTGCAAATGTGAAACCAAAGAGTGCTTACTGGCATTTTAACTCTACATTACTTTGTGATTTTAATTTCAAAGAAACTTTCAAGTTTTTTTGGAAAGGTTTCAGGGGTGAAAAACAGAATTTCACATCACTGAGGCAGTGGTGGGATTGTGGAAAAGTAAAAATTAAGCAGCTATGTCAGCAGTACACTCTCAATGTCACACGGGACATTACAAGATCAATGAGTGATCTAGAGATTGAGATGGTGGAACTTCAAAGTGTTTTTGAGTCCACAGGAAATCGAGGACATTTTGAAGTCTTCAAATCTAAAAAAAGTATGCTTGAAGACCTACTAGGCATAAAAGCGCAGGGAGCCTTGGTTCGGTCAAGGTTTCAGAGTGCTAATCTTATGGATGCACCTTCCAGTTTCTTTTTTGGCCTGGAGAAAAGAAACGGGCAGAGCAGGTTTCTACACACCTTACGCTCGGCTGAAGGACAGGAGATAACAGAGGCTGGAGAGATTCGGCATACAGCAGTGAAGTTCTACTCTGAACTGTACAAGAGTGAATACAAAGAAAATGAACTGCTGTTTGGTTCGTTTTGTGATGGACTTCCACAGATCTCTGCTGAAGAGAATCCTGGTCTTGGGGAACCCCTGAGACTGGCTGAGTTGCATACTGCTCTGCAGGGCATGGAGGGGGGCAAAGCTCCTGGCATTGACGGGCTGTCAGTTGATTTTTATAAAGCTTTCTGGGAGGAGTTGGGTGAAGATGTGTTGGCAGTGTTGAATGAAAGCTTCAATGAAATGTCTTTGCCGTTAAGTTGCAGGAGAGCTGTGATAGCTCTGTTGCCAAAAAAAGGAGATCTACAGGACATTAAGAACTGGCGGCCGGTTTCTCTCCTCTGCACGGACTATAAGATCCTGTCGAAAGCTCTGGCTAACAGGCTCAGGGAGGTGCTGGACCAAGTCATTCATCTAGACCAAACCTACTGTGTGCCTGGTAGGTCTATTGTAGACAACGTGTCTTTAATTAGGGATGTTTTGGACGTCTCTAGTTCATTGGGCTTGGATGTTGGTCTCATTTCGTTAGACCAAGAAAAAGCTTTTGACAGGGTTGAGCACCTCTACCTTTGGAGGATCTTGGAGCGGTTTGGTCTCAACCCAGGTCTTATAGCTATGATCAAGGTTTTGTACCAAGACATTGAGAGTGTGCTGAAGATCAATGGAGGACTGAGTGCTCCGTTTAAAGTAGAGAGAGGGGTCCGACAAGGTTGTTCTCTGTCGGGAATGTTATATGCTCTGTCTATTGAGCCTCTGCTGCATAGAATACGGTCTGGTGTTACTGGTCTGGTCCTACCAGGTTTTAGCACAACACATATTCTGTCTGCATATGCGGATGATGTTTTAGTCCTGGTCAACAATCAAAAAGATGTTGATGATCTAGGAAAAAGTGTTAATGATTTTGGAAGTTTAACAATGGCAAAGGTAAATTGGAAAAAGAGTGAAGCCTTGGCAGTGGGGAGGTGGCCTGCTGGTCTCCCAAATTTACCGGGGGGTTTAGTATGGAAGAAAGGTGGCATCAAATATTTGGGTATTTACCTGGGTGATGAAATAACAGTGAGCAAGAATTGGGAAGGTGTAACAGAAAAAGTACAAGGAAAATTAAATAAATGGAAATGGTTGTTGCCAAAAATGTCTTATAGAGGCAGAACTTTAGTGATTAATAATCTGGTGGCCTCTACATTGTGGCATCGCTTAGCTTGTATGGAGCCACCTAGTGGTTTAATTAAAAAGTTGCAAGCAATTTTAGTAGATTTTTTTTGGGACAGTTTACACTGGGTACCTCAAGCTGTTCTTTTTTTGCCTAAGGAAGAAGGGGGGCAAGGTTTGGTTCATATTGAAAGTAGAATGGCAACTTTTCGTGTCCAATTTATACAGAAATATCTCACAACTGGATGTAAATATCTGGTCTGGAAGGATGTTGCGAGTTCTATTTTGAGGAGAGTAAATGGGCTTGGAATTGATGCTACTTTGTTTTTAATGGATGTGAATTTTTTTAATTTGTCTGAACTGTCTCCATTTTACAAAGGGGTTTTTAAAGCATGGAAACTTTTTAAGTGGAAAATGTTTGAGTCTGCTGATTCCATATACTGGTTGTTGGAAGAACCTCTTGTTGGTGGGGCTAGGATGGACATACAGGACAGCTCAACACCAAGCCTCACCCACACACTGTGTACCACTGGAGTGGTTACTCTTAAGACATTAGTAGATGCAGCTGGACCAAGTTTAATGGATGCACATGCTGCAGCTGGTCTGCTGGGTCTGAGGTCGGTCCGCTACATGAAGTTCATCTTAAAACGATGGTCTGAAAAACTGACTGAGGAAGAATTTGAACTGTTGAGGATTTACAGTGAGGGGGAGGAAACCCCGGATGAAGAGGACCCTTTCCCAGAGTTGGAGCTTTACCCTGATTTGAATGGCTGTTCTGGACTTTTGCTGGATGTAAAACAGGAAAAAAATGGTGTTGATTTATATACTGTAAATGGCAAGGTGTTGTATAAGTGTTGTGTTAAAGCTCTCAACAAAAGCAAGTTAAATGGAAAAGAGGACTCAGTGTGGAGAAAGAGTTTGGGGGTAACCTGTGCAGATAAACCCGGGTGGAGAGTTTTGTATAAACTTCCCTCAAAGAAACGAACTGGTGACTTGCAGTGGAGAATTCTCCATGGAGCTGTGGCTGTTAACGCTTTCATATCTGTAATGAATCCCACTGTTTCAAATGAATGTCCTTTCTGTGGAAGGGTGGAAACTATTTTTCATTGTTTCTTAGAGTGTAGAAGGATTGAGGATTTATTTAGTACTTTAGAGACCTTGTTTTTGTTTTTCAAAGAGAAATGGTCTAAAGTTGTTTTTATATTTGGGGCTGGTTACAGGAGAACTAATGCTGCTAAGTGGCAATTGTTAAATTTTCTTTTGGGTGAAGCGAAGATGGCTTTATATCTTACAAGAAGAAACAAAATTAAAAAGGAAGTGTTTCAGGATTTGGTCAGTGTGTTTGTCTCTCTGGTCAGAGCGAGGGTTTGGATAGATTTCAGATTTCATAAAGAAATGAAAAGTTTGGATTCTTTTGTTCAGCAGTGGTGTTATAATGATGTCATCTGTTCAGTGGAGGAGGAGGAGTTAGTGTTTGGTGTCACTTTTAAGTGAAAGAGACTGGAGCACTTTCACTGTTTTGTTTGTGCTATAAGTTTGAATTTGTACTTTACAATTATAAATGTGTGTTTAATACAATGAGGTATTGAATCATGAATTGTTTATTGTACGGTATGTGATGTATGTATGTGTGTTTATATGTATATATATGTATATATGTATATATATGTGTATATTTATATAGTGTATTGAGACAAAGGTCTTGTACTAACACCGTGTAAAATAAAGGTTTTTTCAAATTCAAATTCTCTGTGTGTTATGTGTGTGTTATTTACATCTTTTTATTGTATTTTTCTGCTTTTTGAAAATACAGCGTCATTGTATTTAGAAAACTCTGTTTTGAGCAAATAAAGAGGTTTTGAAAATTAAATTCTCTGTCTGTCTGTCTGCCTGCCTGTCTGTCTGTCTGTCTGTCTGTCTGCCTGTCTGCCTGTCTGTCTGTCTGTCTGTCTGCCTGTCTCTCTCTGTCATTTCCCAAATTGCCATAACATAAAATGTGCAGATGACACAGCGATAGTCGGGCTCATAACCGACCAAAAAAGTGAAAACAAATACATGAATGAAATAAAACTATTCACCTGGAGCCAAACCGGCCGTCTCATACTCAATACCGAAAAAACAAAGGAAATGATAATTGACTTCAGGAGCAGGAGGAGCATACTGAAACCATGACATCCACACCGTCAACAGCTTCCGTTACCGTGGAAACATCATCGACTCAAAGCTCACCTGGGACCAGCTTTGAGTCTTAAGACCAGTCTAAGCCTTAGACTGGTCTTAGATTCTCAGGTTGGACTAGTCTAATTAAGACTGTCTGTTACTTAAATATTACGACCGACTTATGTTGAGGTAGGAGAGTTAGCCACCTTCCCCCGGCGAGTCTTGAGTTAAGAACTTTGTTGTTATGGCAACGAGTCGGCCTAACTGTCAGAGCGGGAAGTTTAAATACTGAAGCTGTTTCAGACAAGATGACAAAACTTTGGTTTTTGGGAAGAGTCTGAAGAAGAGAGAGAGTCTTTAGAGACTGAAACAAACCATCAGAGATCTACAACAACCAAGAAGTAGGAACAGGTAAATATAACACATTTAAGTCTAAGACCAGGTCTATCTTTATGCAACTGGCCCCTGGAATATCAACACACAGACCATAACATACAGCAGAGGACGTCAGCAGTTCCACTTTACTCCTGTCTCTCCAAACCTCCATGGAAAACGTTCTCACCTCTGGATTCCTCGCCCGGTTCAGTTCCTCAACACTCGTCAATAAAAACAAGATAACAAAAATCATTAATATCTCAAGCAAAATCTGCAGAATCAAACGCCGGGACGTTACATCACTGTTCGAATCACGTGGGATACACAAGACAAACCCTGACCTGACAACTCTCAACGTTTCTCCAGGTATTTTCACCCCCTCTCCCGCCCAATCTCCCATATTTCCCTTTTTTTATTTTTACGGTTATACAGAGACAGAGAGAGAGAGAGAGAGAGAGAGAGAGAGAGAGAGAGAGAGGACAGAGAGAGAAAGAGAGAGCGAGACAGAGAGAGAGAGAGAGAGAGAGTGAGAGAGAGAGAGAGGGAGAGAGAGAGAGAGAGAGAGAGAAGAGAGAGAGAGAGAGGGGTGAGTGAGCGATGCCTCCACCCCTCGTGAACGGAGCGTCAGATGAGCCGATCAATCAGCAGGAAAACTTAACAAAATGGAAAGGAATCCTTCCAAAAAACGGATGTGGTCCAGTCTGGGTCCAAAGGTCCAAAGGGCCATTTTCTTGTCCCAGTCCGTCCCTGATCAGACAGCAGAAAAAAAAACACACTTGGGAGAATATTTATCCTTTCCTGACCAGAAGTATGTTGTTTGCAAGGTTCAGGGTGAGTTTAGTTTAGTTTAGTTTTGGTCACAGTGGGAAGAAAGATGTCAGCCAGCATGCTGGGTGGTAGATCTCTGGAACCGAGAGAGGAAATCCTTTCATAATGTAAACATTACGGTCGGGTGGGGGTCCCGGAACATCTCCCTTATTTTCAAAGCCCGATGTCGACAGGTATGGGCAAACCGGATCACAGAAGACTCTACTCATCCACTCAACAGCCAATCAGGACGCAGGTTTTGACCCCACCCCACAGGACAACAAGGACTAATAAAACATTCATCCCCACATCCAAAGGACTGATCAGCAGTGGACTCTGATCACTGTTCCCTGTTCCCAGTCATGTCTGCTGTGTGTCAGTCTGTTATGTCCTTAATGTGATGAAATGTTTGTCTTGTGATGATGTTTCTTTTCTTTTGTTTGTCGTTTGCCACCGATGACTGTGCAGAACACATTTCCTAACGGACAAATAAATATTAATTAATTCATTCTCTCTCTCTCTCTCTCTCTCTCTCTCTCTCTCTCCCTCTCTCTCTCTCTCTCTCTCTCTCTCTCTCTCTCTCTCTCTCTCTCTCTCTCTCTCTCCAGAATACAATATCCAGAATATTAGGTCAGATTATTGAGAAACCTTTTCTTTATCTGAAACAATAACTTCTCTGTTGGGGGGGGGGGGGGGGGCATATCATTCTGGTGATTCACACTAATCAGTTCTATTCTGGAATTAAATGAGTCACACACCTGCTGCACTCTGCTCTGAGATCACACACACACACACACACACAAACACACACACACACACACAGTACACCTAACCCTCAACCTACTGTAAGAGAGTAAGACAGTTTCAGACAGGCAGACAGACAGACAGACAGAGAGGCAGACAGAGAGGCAGACAGACAGACAGGCAGAGAGACAGAGAGGCAGACACAGGCAGACAGACAGACAGGCAGGCAGACAGACAGGCAGGCAGACAGACAGGCAGACAGGCAGACAGACAGGCAGGCAGACAGACAGGCAGACAGACAGACAGACAGACAGAGAGACAGACAGACAGACAGACAGGCTGTTTCAGTCACAGAACATAAATCAGACACACCTGAACTGGTTCATATGTTTGAAACTATCTTCAGTGAAACTGTCTCACAGCTGCTCAGCTTTCTTCCTCCATTAGCTACAGCAGCTAGCGGCCAGCGGCTAGCAGAGGAGCTAGACTTGCTGCA
This sequence comes from Centroberyx affinis, assembly GCF_046629955.1. Classification (NCBI taxonomy): domain Eukaryota; kingdom Metazoa; phylum Chordata; class Actinopteri; order Beryciformes; family Berycidae; genus Centroberyx; species Centroberyx affinis. Next base: position 7,279 of record NW_027279499.1, read on the forward strand.
GGTGGCTGTCTGTGTTTGCTAACGGTGTGTTGGCTCGTTAGCCGGTTAGCCGTCGGCTTTATAGAGACAGACGTCTGCAGCGGAACAAGGTGGACACTGGCCAGCCTTCATTAGCATCCAGTCTGGACTAGCTGCTAGCTTGCCAAGACAGCAGCAGCTAGCCAACAGAGACAACAGGCCCATAGAGAATGACTGGACACGCTAACGCTAACGCTAATGCCA